>NC_044050.1:2941849-2944349 GCF_902167405.1 Gadus morhua | reverse complement strand
TTATCGTTCTAATGTTGCACTAGCAATGATTGTAATCTTAATCTTATTTGGTTATTTGAGGCATGGGTCACCCCGCAGAGCACAAAGACCTTTGGGACGCAAACCTGCCGCCTACCCAACCCGTCCCGGTCCCCTACCCCCCCTGTCCGTGTCCCTCCGCGAGGCCAGGGTTCAAGGGGCTGTGCTGGAGGAGCTCAGCCTCAGATTTGCCTAAATTAGCTTTTACTATTTCAAAAACATATATGGTTTGGTGTATCTTTGCGACGCCGCTCACTGGCTCTTTCTACTCCTGCCAGCCAAGCACTTCTTTATCATATTTCACCTTGCTTCACAGCACACAGCCAATATTTTCTTAAAGTATTATTATGATGAGCAGCGCTGGTAAAACGTGGGTGCTTGACAAATGAGTGTTTACACGGTAACAAGCGCTGGAGATATTCAGCTTAGGCCCGACACGCTGGATGTAAATATCATTACAGCTGCTTCCCTCCAGAAGACGGAAGGAGCTCGAGGGAATCTCTTCAAATGTCACATCACTTTCAGCCACAGAAATATTCAATTAGCTGGACGTTCCACGCCTGGTACACCACCAATTTTATGAATGACGCACAAATCTATCAGGTTGAAATCATATTTGCTATTTACTGTTTGTTGTGGAAATAGTAAAAATATACACACAAAACAGCACACTATTAATTCATAGCATGAAACATGTAAAAATGAATGAGAGAAAAAACACGTATACATTTCTTCAGAATAAAATTACCTACATTGTGATTATTACCAAATTTTGTGGCACTTGAACGTTATTCCTTGTCTCTCTCACACACGCGTCTCAGCGGCCATCTCGTATCTTTAAGAACTGGAGTAGATTCAAGTGTCGTTCAGCTTCGTCCATCAGACCTGCTTGGTTCGGCGCAACATGAGCTATAGTTTTTAATGACATGTCTTCATCTGTAGATGGCTGTGAGTTATGTATGAGGTTGATTGTACCAGTCCCTTAAATATATCTTGTAGGTAATGCCTCACTCAATAAACTAGCCATCACAAAGACATGTATACATCCTAATCCAAACTAGGGTTAAAGGAAGACTTTGGCCTTTACAACTTGGACCTTTTTTACCATCACTTTGGATTGCTGACAACATTTTTGAAATTGTTCCAGTATTTAGCGAGAATGCTAAAGCTGTTCTAATCTAATGCTTTTTGTCGTCACTGACAAACTCTGATTAAATTCTTACTTCATGGAAAAGACCCCCATACAGAAATGTCACTTCTTTACCTTATACCTTATGATCCTGGACTGTCTCGTGTCTGATTATATTTTATTAATCTTGGCTCAATGAATGTATATGATGTTTAGTTGGTTAGTTAATGATACGTTGTCTATCGTTCTATCATTTCAACTCTTTTATACGATTCGGGGCATTAAGGTCTACTCAAAATATCAATTTGGAGCCTGTAGCCCTCCAGGAAGTGATGTAATTAGTCGGGGACCTAGGGGTCAAGGACGCTTGGGAGTGAGTGTAGCTGAATGATATCATTCCACTTGCCATGCTTTTAATTTGATAAAGCCCATGGGATTTCCTCCTTTAGGCCCCCACAGTATGGGGTGTTAACCCCGTACCAGTCTTCCCATTCTGATATTGTGGTCACATTGGTAAATGGAAGAGTTTTAAACACACAAACAATTGGGATAATAATGGGTCAAAATACTCATTTAAGTTATTATTGATGCTTTAATGATATTTTCACTGCATTCTGTAACTGAGAATTGTGATGTGTATGATGAGTTATTGTGTATAGTTGATGATCTATTGATGGGCATCGTCAACATCATTTGTTTAGCTAGTTATAATATATATATATTTATTTTGTAGTAACCTGTTGCTTCATGACCAAGACCTTAAGGGTCTTGTCGTTATGGAATCACTCAGTATATTGATCATTGCATCGGTTGTTCTTGTATATCCAGTGTATATTTGATGTGTAGTTCCCCTGTCTGATATTAAAGTATCATTGTTATGGTTCATTGCCAGCGAAAAAAACATCTGCTGGCAGCGGCCCCCGACTCCAGGACTATAGTCAGGGGCCGCTGGCAGCCCAACGCGGAGTTCACTCCCCTGCAGGAGTTCACTCCTGCAGCGTCTTACCCAGCTTCCCACTGAGATCTGGAGCTGAAATCTTCCCAGACCCACACCCTACCGATATTACACGCATCTCTGAGAATCACACCCTACAATGTTACATGCATCTCTGAGAATCAGACCTACCGATTTTACACGCATCTCTGAGAATCAGACTTACCGATGTTACACGCATCTCTGAGAATCAGACTTACCGATGTTACACGCATTTCTGAGATTCACATCCTTCCGATCTCTGAGAATCAGAGATCAATTACCGCTGAGACACGTATCTCTGAGAATCAGACCTACTGATGAGACACGCATCTCTGAGAATCAGAGCTCCGTCTCATAGAGAAAGGCTCTGAGTGAAA
>NC_044050.1:2926849-2929349 GCF_902167405.1 Gadus morhua | reverse complement strand
GTTCCCCGCTCCTCGGGTCACATCCCCCGCTCCTCGGGACCCAGTCTGTGCTCCTCGAGACCCATTCCCATTGCTCGGGACCCGTTCCCCGCTCCTCGGACACGTTCCCCGCTCCTCGGGACCCTGTCCGCTCACTTCCAGGACCCGGCACCCGGCACCCGGTCCACTCTTCTTGGGACCCGGTCCGCTCACCTCCCCGGCCGCTACGCAGCTAAACTTCGTGTGGATGTTTAGTGACTCTGGATCTTTGTGGTTTGGTTGCAAAGGGAAATAAAAACATTCAAAAATCGGACGCAAGGTAAGTCAAGGCACTATTATTATTATTATTATTATTATTATTACTATAATATGATATTATGCCATTATTATTGATACTATTATTATAGTATCCCAAAGGAATTTGAAGTAGGTATATTCGCTCAATGGTTCCTTTTTAAATGTTGCATTAAGAAAATTGCACAGAAATGCATAGCCTCGTTTCAAGTTTCAATTATAGTTCTTATAGGCTACCTGAAAAATGATAAGCGATAAATTGAGTCTATTCGGCGGCACATAGTTAGTTTGTTATGTTGGGCCTGTAAAGGTTCAATAAAAAGGTTCTCTTCACAGCCGTCAGAGCAACAGCTTCAGGCATTTCATGCTCAGCTTATCAATGTTAATTAAAACATTGACTTTACGGCTTTTCGTAATGATCCATCTTATTGCCTCAGAGTAAAGGTAGTGCCCGGGTCGGTGCCCTTATGGGGGTCACTTCGTTAGTCAAACGGGACCTTCGAGTCTCAGTAATGCTGTGCTGATAACACACACGCTCGCTTAATGCTCCCCCTGTAGCCTATATTTAATCTGCATGCTAATGACGTTCATTTGCACATAGTTTATGCTATTTACATGAGATTCACCACGTCTCCCGTGGCTATGGAAATGCCGCCGCCGAGTGTTTACGCATCGATACCGAGTGGCCGCACGTCGTTTCCCGCGAGCCCACCGCTCCAGGACGGGGACCCGCGTGGAGCCCCCCGGGAGAGGGGCCCACAGGACCCGTTAAGACCCGTTATGTCGTTCAACCCTTCATACACATGTTAATTACATTACTCCTCACTCCGTTTGTAAAAGTTTTTAACTAAGAGCCGTCGAAGTAAAATTAGGAATTAATTGAGGAGAGAATACAACCCGGATTCCGATTAGGTAACCCTCTCTGAAACTTAAAAATATCATGTGTTAGAATGATGTAAATGTAGGCCTAATTATGATAAAATATGGTTGATCAAAGGTCACGCCAAGGTCTATTACTCCATTGTTCTGATTAAACCCCAGTACAGTCGTTCTGTTCAGCTTGACCTTTCGTTATCTGCTCCTAAAATAACGAATAAAACCGAATTAATTAGGCCTCTAAAAATAATGTATCTGAATATACGCAATAACATAATATTTACTTAATTTTATGGCTCAATAGGTTGATAATTACATATTTAAAAAAAACATTCAAATGAACATTGTTCTTAATTGTAATTAAGAAATATGTGCTTAGTTCAAAATAGCTATTTTATTCTTCCTAGTTTGTTATATGAAGACGTGAATATGGCTTAAGTAATTCAGCACGCCACACCATAGGGCACCTCCTCACTTATCCTTTCATTTGCGTAATAGAATAGAATAACTCTTGATTAGATCGGTTGTGCCTTTATAAACGCGGACAGGCCGCGGTCTGCTGCGCTAAGGCCACAGTGGCGGATGGTTATTATTAACACGTGAAAGTTGCTGCTCAGAAATTAAATATTTCTGGGGCCATGTAACAATTCGGCCAATTTATCAAACATATTTCCAACAAAATACCGTTCGATGCGCAAGCTTTTGATGGCCTCGTTCCTTCACCGTGAGGCCGGGCCCGGGTTTGCCGGGGCGGCCTGGGCCGGGTTGGCCTGGGCCGGGTTGGCCTGGGCCGGTGCGGCCTTCTTGGCCGGTGTTTCGTGTGCCTCTGTTGGGCCTCTTATGGGCGGTGTATGAGAGTGTCTTTGGATCTGCTCTACAACCAGTCATTTTCTCTCCGAACAGGAACTCTCAGGACCTCCACTCCCGGGCCCATCGAGCCTCTGACCCGCAGCTTGTGCTCCGGTCCCGGTCCCTGTCCCAGTGCGAGAATGATGTCATACCTCAAACAGGCACCTTACGGCATGAACGGCCTGGGGCTCAGCGGGGCGGCCATGGACCTGCTGCACCCGTCCGTCGGCTATCCCGGTAAGAAGCATTACATCACAGCCCGCCCCGTGTCCCGTCAGTCAGACCCCATCGGATGTTTGAGGAGTTCGGACAGGGACAAATAGCCTACAATAACAATATTAAGTAAATTAAATATTTCTATAGGCCTATAGCCTATATTAATTGACTATATACTATATATATTTTTCTATACATGTAGGACCTATTTTATATTGATACTGTATACACAAATATGCAGAGATATATATATGTATTCTGACATTATAAATCGCTTTATATAGGC
>NC_044050.1:2899349-2921849 GCF_902167405.1 Gadus morhua | reverse complement strand
ATGGACCCATTTCTCAGATGGATAAGTGTCCCTATAGACCATTGTCGCTATAGACCAGAGTTTCTATGGACCAGTGTCCCTATGCCAGTTTCCCAGATGGACCAGTGTCCCTATGGACGAGTGTCCTAGATGGACCAGGTCCTGTAGAGAGCTGTGATGGGTTCTCTGGCTGCAGGTGGACCGACCCGAGACACGGTCTGGGACGTGCCCCCACTGCTGGTCTGGGGGCCCTGCTGCTGGTCTGGGGCCCTGCTGCTTGTCTGGGACCGGGCCCCGCTGCTAGGCAGGGGCCATGCTGCAGGTCTGGGGCCCTGCTGCTGGTCTTGGACGGGGCCCGGCTACTGCAGAGCTTCAGGGCTGATGAATACCAGGGGACCAGAGAGGTTCGCTCCTGTCCGGCCCCAGAGTCTGAGAAAACCCAGAAACCCAGATACACGTCCCCCAAAGATATAGAAACACACCAGTCTTCTAGTTCTGTACTGTTCTAGTATTTCAATCGACATGGTCAGAAGAAACATTTGGCTGAAATCCCCCAGAAATTATCTGTGATCGGAGGAGGAGTGTTTGTATTTAAACCTATTTAACAATCATAATATGACCCGATTGTGTTCTGTACTTCTGCTTCCTGAATAATGTCACAGTAGAAACAGTATAGTTAACGTTGTGCTTCACTTTTTAAAATAAAAGTAGGTTTGTTTATGTGTTTATTTATTTGTGGTCATATTTGAATTTCATCCGTTTCAGTGTATCTGTGTATAATAATTAATGATAATAAAATAAGTAATGTGATAAAATAAATAATGATGATAAAATAATTAATACAAATAAAATAAGTAATACAACTAAAATAACTAATGATGATAAAATAAGTAATGATAATAAAATTACTACAAATAATAAAATAAGTAATGATAAAAAAATACCTACTAACAATGAAATAAGTATTGATAATAAAATAACTAATGATATTACAATAACTAATGATAATAAAATAGCTAAGGCTAATACAATCACTAATGATAATAAAATAACTAAGGCTAATACAATAACTAATTATAGAATAAAATGAGTAATGAGAATAAAAAAACTAATGAGAATAAAATGAGTAATAATATTTCAATAACTAATGAGAATAAAATGAGTAATAATAATTAAATAACTAATGCAAATAAAATAACTAATAGTATGCAGGCTACTGTATAGTATGGCCACGCCCACTAGGCCCCCCTATCTCAGACTGTCTAATCTCGTCATGTTAAATATTATATTGCCTTGGATAAACGGTCCACCAATGCATCCAACTTTATATTTAATTAGATTTAAATATTGCATTTTGGTTTTGTAAGAAAGCGATGAAATACCTTTAATTTTTAATTCCTATAGTTTGGTATTTCTTTTTACCTTTGTGGGCGTGCGTATGCAATGCTCCACATTAGAGCTGAACGACACTCAGCGCTGTAACACTGCGGACGATCATGGTCGGGCCCTGCGGGGGTCCGAGCCCAGCGGGGGGGTCTGCGGGTGCGGCCCTCGAGGGAGGGGTGAACAGGTTGCAGGGGGCCGTCAGCGTTGTGATACTGTACCACTCCAGCACCCAGCACCCTGTGTACAGTCTCATAGTGCAATCCCCTGAGCAGGCCTGCTAAACAGATGAGGATACAGCCAGGGATTAGGCCTCGCGTATAGCGGCGCTGGACCTGCTAATCCTGAGCTCAGACTGTCAACAACCCTGACATGTCCGGGACCGCAACTCCCACAAAATGGCCTCCTTGGGCCCCTAATCCATTGGAGCCCAACATGGGCCCGCTCTCTCTCTCTCTCTCCCTCTCTCTCTCTCTCGCTCTCTCTCTCTCTCTCTCTCTCTCTCGTTCTCTCTCTTTCTCTCACTCTCTCTCTCTCGCTCTCTCTCTCTCTCTCTCTCTCTCTCTCTCTCTCTCGTTCTCTCTCTTTCTCTCACTCTCTCTCTCTCTCTCTCTCTCTCTCTCTCTCTCTCTCTCTCTCTCTCTCTCTCTCTCTCTCTCTCTCTCTCTCTCTCTCTCTCTCTCTCTCTCTCTCTCGCTCTCTCTCTCTCTCTCTCTTTCTCCCTACCTCCGTCTCTCTTCTCTCTTCCTCCCTCCCTCCCTCTCCCCGCTCTCTTCTCTCTCCCTCCCTCCCTCCCTCCCGTCCTCCCCCACTCCCCTCTCTCCTTGAAACAAACGTTGATAGGGAATGTCTTTGTGGGGCCGTGCCTAAGCCTAATCTAATGACTCAGATGACTGGAGGGCGTACTTAGCTGGACAGCCAGTGGCTGGCTTCAAACAAACCACTAGGGCTTGAGGTTTCCCAGGGATTACCATTCAGAGAGTAAGAGGAAGGAGAGGCGGAAGGAGTAGTAGAAGAAGGAGGAAAGGGAGAGGGGGGAGGTGGTGGAGGTGGTTGGGCTGTTCAATACATTACCTTTCCCTATGAACTCCCCTGCGAGCCGCTGAAGAGAGAGGTGTAGGCTTTTGTTTTGAGTGGTGAGGTGAGACTGAGACAGAAGTGAACCATCAGGTTTGTTCCTCTTCACGCCGTCACGTCAAACCAAATCAATGCCTCAGAACATCTGAAACCTCCTGACAGAATACGCTTTAACATTACTTTATTAATATACTCAATTATATAACCATTTATTTATTTGTGTTTATATTTGTTTATAAAATACTATTATTATTATTTATGTTATTTTGATATTAGTATATATGCAGTTTAGTGGATGCACTTATTACAGTTTTTCTTGATTGTATACACACAAAAATTGGAACTATGCATACAATTCTGAAAACTTGAAACTCATGTATCAAATACCAGACTCCAGACTGCTAAACTCTAAGCACAATTCCAATGTTTTCACATTTTTGCTAAACTCAACACAAATCTCATCATTTAGCACACTTGGTTCACCTGGATCACACTGACCTTCAAAGCGCAACAACTAATTACCAATAAGTCTAATTCACTTCTCACCTGTTCAAACTCAACTGGCAAAACACTCATACTACATATAGATTTGTCTTTAAGAAGCTTGTCTCATATCTGGCTGTAGGTGAGTCTTGAAACTAAGAACTCTAGTGTTTAGCATTGCAATTGGTTTTACCCCTGCTATTAGTAAGAGGTCGTTGATGCTAGTTTCAGCCACATGGTGACAACAATAGGCTGGATTGCTTGGCGGAGCTAAGGCTGCATATGAAGGCTAGCTAATATCAGGGTCAGCTGTAGCGTCAGGACCCTGCAAAGGAAGACCCGGGAAACAAAGCCTAAGGGAGCCTCTCTGTGGGAGTCCCTCGAGGAAGACCAGGGAAGCCTGGTCTGGTCACATAGTATTGTAGCTATGTGTCGTACTTCACTCATCGTCAGGATTTCCACTCATAGACAAAGCCACCATAGATCCTCTGCTCGGCGCAGCAACCCATCCAATCTCTGCCATCCACCGACCCTTGCCTACACTGACCTTGAAGTGATGGGAGGACTCTGGATCTGCCAATCAGCGGGCAAGAAGGCAGACTCCATTTCGGCCTATGTGTCCCTCATGACCCTCTTCCGGGATCTCCACTGGCTCCCTGTAGTAGCTCGCATCAGATTCAAGATGATGGTACTGGCATACAAGGCAGTCAATGGAACTGCCCCTGCCTACCTCCAAGCGTTGGTCCAAGCCACACACCCCACCTCGATCCCTCCACTCAACTACCGCAGCTGGACGTCTGGTACTGCCATCGCTAAGCGCAAGCAAAGGTCGGTCAGCAAATTTACAACTTTTCTCTGTTTGGGACCTCAGTGGTGGAACAAGCTTCCTGCCGATGTCACGATCGCAGAGTAGCTCACCAGCTTCCACAAAAGACTCAAAACTCACCTGTTCAGAGTTCACCTCGACTCTGCATAGCCACGCAGCCCCTTCCGGCCACCATTGTATGTTGTACTTAATGAACTTGTTGCACGCACTTATTTGTAGTACTTAATTGTGTAGCATCTGCAGTAGCTGCTATCACTGCTGTACACGTGGAATGGGTTAGCCTAGCGATTATTAGTACTTGCACTTGGTTCTATGAACATATTTACTGTACTAAATGGAATGCATTTATGTAGTGCTTTTCTAACCATTGGCCATTCAAAGCGCTTTACAATATTGCCTCACATCCACCATTCACGCACACATTCACACACCAAAGTCGGAGTCAACCATGCAAGGCGACAGCCACCTCGTCGGGAGCAGTTAGGGTTAGGTGCCTTGCTCAAGGACACCTCGACACTCGGAGGAGCCGGGGATCGAACCAACAGCCAACCCGCTCTACCTTCTGAGCTACTGCCGCCCCATACCCGTACTGACAGCGATATACTTATTCACTCCTTATGACAAATGTACTTAAAAAAAAGTGTCTGCTAAATGCCCTAAATTTAGATATGGACCTTTGGCCTGATTAGGATTGCAGGTGGGATACATACAGATTTACATGTAGATCTGTATCACCTCATTTATATTCTTATTTTTATTTTTTTTGGCCTACAAAAAGCTTTTTAGCCTTTTTTTTTTTTTGACCTCAGTGCTGCATTCGACACTGTGGACATACATTACTTCTGGAAAGGTTAGAAAACTGGGTGGGGCTTTCAAGCACTGTCTTAAATTGGTTCAGGTCCTACCTAAAAAATAGGAACTACTTTGTTTCCATTGGCGACTTTGTATCAGAATCAACCAACGTGACATATGGAGTCCCACAAGGTTCGATCTTAGGACCCTCTTTACTCAACATCCACATGCTCCCACTAGGGCAAATCATGCAAAATAACAATATTGACCATCATTGCTATGCTGATGACACGCAAATCTATGTATCGCTATCACCAAATGACTATCGGCCCATAGATCTGCTGTGCCAGTGCATTGAGCAAGTGAAGGAATGGATGTGCCGAAATTTCCTTCAACTAAATGAGGACAAAACAGAGATAATTGTATTTGGTTCTAAAACGGAAAGGCTTAAAGTAACCCAACACCTTCACTCTCTGTCCCTGAAAACCTCAATCAAAGCCAGAAATCTAGGGGTTATCATGGATTCAGATTTACATTGTGTAAAAAATGTAGCAAGACTTAGAGGGCTCATGTCCACCGAAGACTTACAAAAACTTGTACATGCCTTTATCACTAGTAAGCTTGATTACTGCAATGGTCTCCTTAGAGGTCTCCCAAAACAAACTCTGAGGAAGCTTCAGCTTGTTCAGAATGCTGCTGCTAGAGTTCTAACAAAGACCAAAAAATGTGATCATATTACACCAATTCTGAAATCGTTACATTGGCTTCCTGTAGGTCAGAGAATTGATTTTAAAATCATGTTGCTAACCTATAAATCCCTACATGGTTTAGGCCCAAAATATTTAACTGATATGCTTCCACTACATCAGCCTTCTAGACCACTAAGATCCTCTGAGACCAATCTGTTAATTATCCACAGAGTAAACACAAAACATGGGATAGCAGGATTTAGTTACTATGCAACAAATAGCTGGAATAAACTCCCAGAGGATTTAAGACTTGCCCCAACTCTGAGCACCTTTAAAACAAGACTGAAGGCTTTTATGTTTGCTATAGCTTTCTGCTATAATCTTAAATACATTGCACTTTCTAAAAAGCTTTTTTAACTTTGCCTTTATTTTCTATTTTAATACTAAAATGCCTTTTTCTATTTTACCCATTTCTTTGCATATGTTTTTCTTTTACTTATCTATTATTTTATTTTATTGTATGACAATGTTTATATGTGAAGCACTTTGAGTCTGCCTTGTGTATGAAAAGTGCTATATAAATAAAGTTGCCTTGCCTTGCCTTGCCTTTTATGCAGTCAGTTCAGCTGAACATTTTACTGTATTACAGTAAGAATATATATTTACTATACTTGTACTTGAACTGATTTCATCATTACATCCCCCGAAAGTCAGTCTAAACATTTTGTTACTGTGGTGTTTTTCATTTTACTTATCAGTGCAATTACTGAACTGTAATTTACCAAAATAGGTAACATTGAGGTTCTCCTGACAGGCCTCACTGTTTTTCGACCGGATTAATTTCACCAGTGGTGGCCCTGTCAAAATCTAATAATAAATATCGATAATTTTTTTCAAAATTACATTAATTTGTGTCTGAACGCATCTTAATTCCATATTATTTTCAGTACTTACAACATAATTCCAGAAGGAAAACCGTTTTTTTGTAAGGCTTAGCTCAGCTGAATAACACATCACAGCTAGGTTACATGGACCGGCGGGGCCAGCACTAAAAGCATTGCTACCCTTTCGCTGAAGCTGCCACCTCCCATTGGATAATACATTCGTCTGACGTCTGTAATCAGTCAATCAAATGTTGATGTGTAGTAATAGAACGACCCCAGGGCCCAGCAATATGCCGGAGCTGGCCCCCGGTGATGTCAACAGCAAATTCTGAATCGTTGACGATACAGAGTTAATAGTGAACTACTATGGCAACAGCCTTAACAGCACCTAGCAATCCTGTTTCTGATCTCCTTAGTTTGCCTTTTGCAAGGCGATCGTTTGGAGAGAAGACAGATTTAATTTCAAGAGGAAGACCCACACATACGCCTGATGGGCTGACCAAGGCCGGTAAAGGTTTTGTGCGGCACTTTACAGAGTGCAACTACAGCCGCTATTACTGGCTAACGGCTAGCACCGTTCAGAAAAACCTATTCTACTCGTGGTGTTTGTTGTTTAACATCAGTGAGGGGACATGGAACAGCGCCGGATTTAGCAGTCTTAACAGCTTCACCAAGGCAGCTTTAAAACATCAGGCCATGGGTGATGGGTGTGTTTTACTTTGCACTGTGTAGGAGCCATAATGTTGTTGTGGTACTTAAGTTCATAACGCATTTTTTTTTAATGATTTGAAACACCGATATATTGCTGGAATTTGGGCAGCAGGCTTAATGGTAATGCTTTGTGTAGATGCCGCTTAATAAGCATATTAAATTAACCCGTTCACTACTACTCCTGTGGGCTTAATATTCTGGCTAGAGTAGCTGTTGTAAAATATGTGGCATAAAGGCCTACTTGTATGTTTCATTTTTGTTAATGAACTGGCGTTGCACTTGTATTATTGTCGCTATAGGCTACTTTATTGAATCCGTTGAAGTTGCGAAAGCATCCGTTGAAAATAACAATAACTGTGAACACTTGCTTTTGTGTCATGTGTGTGATGTGCAACCTGGTTGCGGAGTGACAGAAGGAAAGATCTGATGGTGATGCTGCATTACTCTAGCTCTGCGTTAAAGTGGTGTGCGTGTGCGCTGTTTTTGTTGCTGAAGATCAACTGTCATGCTGTGGATGCTATGCAGTAGCGCTTATTGTGGCTGTGTTGGCTGTATTGGCACCTAATATGAAATTTGTGTGCATGTCTAAGTGTTTGGGAGAGTAGCTGTTGTAAAATATGTGGCATAAAGGCCTACTTGTATGTTTCATTTTTGTTAATGAACTGGCGTTGCACTTGTATTATTGTCGCTATAGGCTACTTTATTGAATCCGTTGAAGTTGCGAAAGCATCCGTTGAAAATAACAATAACTGTGAACACTTGCTTTTGTGTCATGTGTGTGATGTGCAACCTGGTTGCGGAGTGACAGAAGGAAAGATCTGATGGTGATGCTGCATTACTCTAGCTCTGCGTTAAAGTGGTGTGCGTGTGCGCTGTTTTTGTTGCTGAAGATCAACTGTCATGTTGTGGATGCTATGCAGTAGCGCTTATTGTGGCTGTGTTGGCTGTATTGGCACCTAATATGAAATTTGTGTGCATGTCTAAGTGTTTGGGGGTTGGCCGTTGGTGGAGTTTGTTACTGAAGGCCCTGACTTAAACCCCACGGTACGCTACTGAATTCAGCTTGTCCTATCGTCCTGGTTCTCGTAATGTCAATTCTGATGCTCTCTCCCCACAGTTCCCCGAGTGCCCCGATGAGACGGTTGAACCCTCCACCATTGTTCCAGCCTCCTCCCTCGTCGCCTCTGTCACCTTGGAGACAAAAGGAAAGGAGAGGGTGCGGGCCGCCACTCTGAATCAGCCTGCCCCCAGTTCCTGTCCCCCTGACCGCCTGTTCGTTAGGCTCCCCTCCGCTCCGATGTGCTCCAGTGGGGGCATGCTTCCCGGCTCACCTGCCATCCCGGCATCCAGCAGACCCAGGAATTCCTGCAGCGACGCTTCTTGTGGTCGTTTGTTGGGGAGGATGTCCGCGGCATCGTCGACGCCTGCCCTGTATGCAACCGGAATAAGACCGCTCGCCGCCCACCAGCCGTCTTCCTGCATCCATTGTTTGTTCATGTTGCAGCATCAACTATAGGTGTACAGTATGACTCTAGGAAGCTGGGATTGTGAGTTTAGCCCATTGGAGCTCATTGGACAGACAAATATGCATTGTATCCTATTCTGATATGGTTGTGTCAATGCAATACGGTTTTTCTCAATCGTTTGAACACGTTTTCTGAAACTATAGCTCAATTTCTCAAAACTCTAAACACAAACCTGAGAAGAGTTAATAATTTTGTCAAAACTACACAAATTCTTCTCAAAACAGATATTTCCCACCAAACAGTAAACACAGCTATCAAATGAATATCTCTTATAGAGCATCAAAGTCTTTATACTATATGTACCACCTAATTGCAACTTTAAAAAAAAAGCCATGTCTAAACAATTGTATACATTGGAATATGTAACATGGCCTCATAAAGCCAAAACATATGTATTATTTTGATGGAAGTGTTTTGAATTAATCACATCAGTGTTTAATTGATGCTCCCTAAGAGATAATCATTTGATAGCTGTGTTTACTGTTTGGTGGAAAAAACAGTTTTGAGTAGAATTTGTGTAGTTTGACAAAATGATTAACTCTTCTCAGGTTTGTGTTTAGAGTTTTGAGAAATTGAGCTATAGTTTCAGAAAACGTGTTTAAACGATTGAGAAAAACTGCATGGTTCATTGATGGTTCATTTGTTATTTTCATGACCTCTTACGTAAGAGTAACACATTAGCAGTAGTAGTACTACTGTCTATTTCTATGCATATTGTAAAGGTCAAAAAATGACTTTAATGTGTGAACAATTCATTGAGCAGATATGTAAGTCTGCAGGAGGAGGGACCAGTAAGGACCAGTAAAGACCAGTGTGTGTGTGTGTGTGTGTGTGTGTGTGTGTGTGTGTGTGTGTGTGTGTGTGGTGTGTGTGTGTGTGTGTGTGTGTGTGTGTGTGTGTGTGTGTGTGTGTTTGTGTGTGTGAACGCGTGCACGTTTGTGTGTTTTTGTGTGTCTGTATGTGTGTCGTCACCCGATCACCACGGAGATGTTGTTCTTGGCTAATTTGCCGCTGGACCAGGGAGCTTATCCATCTGTGTTTGTGGTTGCATTTACTCTGCACTCTCCACCAGTACCACCAGCATGTCTGTGCATGTGCACAGGGCCTGTGGTGCTGCTGTCTGCGCTTTGACTGACAGCCCCGACACAGAAGAAACCTGGGATTAAAGTTGGACGAGTGTAAACAAACACCACTGCTTTAAGACGAGGAGAAGCCACCATTTTGCCTAGGTTCAGAAGCAACACCACTTTACACAGCAGAATTTCTGGCCCAAGCACTGCCTCCTGTTTAAATGTTTCATGACTCGTGTGTATAGTACTACCAGCTTAGTGTTGAGTAGCTGAATTTATTTCTGAATAGAAAACCAAAAGATTTTGCAACCCGCCCCTTTCAGCCTGTTGTTCTGTCATTCAAGTACAAGGGCGATGGCACTATCCTTCTTCTACTGTTGGTGGTTCAAACTCTCTCATAAAGCAGGGCTCAATGGGCATCGCCCTTGCGTTGCGTCAAGACAAGCGAGAGGAGGGCGTTAGATGACCATGGCGTTAACCACGTGTCAGGTACAAACCAAGGCATGGATCAGAGGGATGAATGGTGCGGACCAACTGGAAGCAAGCAGCTGTCACAGCAGAACCCCTTGGGCAGGCGACACAGAGCCCGCTCGAGGAACCAGCAACCCAAGGGCCGGAGTACAGCCTGTTTCCTGTTCTTCTACCCAGGCGTTTTCATCCTTCCCAACTTGCTTCAATAGTGTCCCTCAGACGGAGCTTCAGAGGGGGTTTAGAGCGTGTTCCTCTAACGGCTGCTGCTGTTCACTAGGGCCGGCCAAGTGTGGGTTAGATGCTCACTAGGGCCAGTGTGAGTTAGATGTTTACTAGGGCTGACCCAGTGTGGGTTAGATGCTCACTAGGGCCGGTTTGGGTTAGATGTTCACTAGGACCGGCCCAGTGTGGGTTAGATGTTCACTAGGGCCGGCCCAGTGTGGGTTAGATGCTCACTAGAGCCAGTTTGGGTTAGATGTTCACTAGAGCCGGCCCAGTGTGGGATGGATGTTCACTAGGGCCAGATTGGATTAGATGTTCACTAGGGCCGGTTTGGGTTAGATGTTCACTAGGGCCAGTGTGACTAAGATGTACACTAGAACCGGCCCAGTTTGGGTTAGACGTTCACTAGGGCCAGTGTGAGTTAGATGTTCACTAGTGCCAGTTTGGGTTACATATTCACTAGGGCCAGCCCAGTCTGAGGTAGACGTTTACTAGTTAGACGTTCACACGCTGACAGGTCCCCTCTTCGAAACAGATGATTGTTCCAAGAGAAAATGCACAAAAGGAAAGAAAGATGAGGAAGGTGAGCCAGTTTTGAGGACGTCTGCAGCAGCCTTGAGATTAGAGATCTAGCGTGTGATTGGTGGGAACGCGGGGAGCCCTATGGGGAGAGATGGTGAGCAGAGGAAGTGTTGGAGTGAACAGGGAGGAGGGCTGATGGCAATGCAGATATGATAGAGTGCTCTCATTCACCAAGGTAACACGGGATATGCACTAATCTCATATATTAAAGAGCTTTAAGGGCTCAGAATTAGAGGCTTTAGCCTGAGGAGGGATCCAGCCTTATCCGTAGTGGAGGAGCGGCAACAGGGAGATTAGAGAGGAAATTATTAAAACAAAGCATTAAGTCCACGCTTCATCTAGATGAAAGTTAAATGGTATCGATTTGAAACGCGGCGCCGACGTCTGTCAGGCACTGGTAGCATACCGGGATTGGCTCCTCTGAGTTAAGAAGGGAGGAGGAGGGGAGATTATAGCCAGGACCAGCAGAAAGAGGGTGGGGGGGGATTTTATTAACATTTCATGCAGCACATAAAACAATTAGGGTTGTCTGTGTGTGTGTGCCTGCGTGTATGTGTGTGTGTGTGTGTGCGTGTGTGTGTGTGTGTGTGTGTGTTTGTGTGGGAATGTATGTTTGCATGTGGTGAGTGTGCGTGCGTGCATGCATTTATGCATGCATGTGCGTGTGTGTTTTTGTGTGTGTTTGTGCCTGTGTGTATGCGTGTATGAGTGTGCGCGTTTGTGTGTGTGTGTGCGATCAAGGGTTCGTCCCCAAAGGTGTTATGTTTGCCTCATTGGCTAATTAAAGAAATGTCAATGGACCCCCTCACCCCACTCCCCCACAGCACCACCCCCGCGTCACACCACCCCCCATAGCACCACCTCTACCCTTTAACGCCACCCCCCCACTCACCCCCCAGCCCCCTTTTCGCTGCCTCTCCTTTGTCATCTCTAAAGTGACCGCAGAACTGTTAATAATTTGTCAGTCTCTGTTCGCTTCTTTAAGTGCCCCCCCCCCCCTACACACACACACACACACACACACACACGCACGCACGCACGCACGCACGCACGCACGCACGCATGCCCGCACACGCACACACACACACACACACACACACACACACACACACACACACACACACACACACACACACACACACACACACACACACACACACACACACACACACACACACACACACACACTATTCTCTCATGCCTTAAGTGATGGGGATGGGGGGGTCCTTCTTGTAAGGGTCTGCCCCTCCTTGTCTCTCCATTCAGGCCCCCTCCACCTGTCCTCTTTGTGTTCTTCTCTGCTTCTATCCTCTTTCACGCTCCAGGGCCCGCGCTCCGCCTTTTCAATTTGGCCGGCCCAGCAGTGGCCCTTGGAGCCGGAGGGCCGAGGGCCCCTGAACCCAGCACTCTCCCTGTGATGTGGTGCCACGTCCGCTGGGCTGCGACGGGGGGCCAGTGTCTGCCAAAGTGAAAGTAAAGGTATCTCTGGGGACCCATCTCTGGAGCAGGACTAGGGGCAGCCTGTCTCCTTATCCTGCTTCCTTCTGCACTCCATTCTTTCCTCTTCTACCTCTCTATTTTCTCCCTCTCTCCTCCTCCCTCTCTCCTCCTCCCTCTCTCCTCCTCCCTCTCTCCTCCCCCTCTCTCCTCCTCCCTCTCTCCTCCTCCCTCTCTCCTCCTCCATCCCTCCTCCTCCCTCTCTCCTCCTCCCTCTCTCCTCCTCCCTCTCTCCTCCTCCCTCTCTCCTCCTCCCTCTCTCTCTTCCTCTCTCCTCCTCCCTCTCTCCTCCTCCCTCTCTCCGCCTCCCTCTCTCCTCCTCCATCCCTCCTCCTCCCTGTATTTACCTCCCTCTCTCCTCCTCCCTCACTCCTCTCCCCTGCCTTCTCCTTCCTCTCTCCTCCCCCCTGTCTCCTCCTCCCTCTCTCCTCCCCCTGTCTCCTCTTCCCTCTTTCCTCCTCCCTCTCTCCTCCTCCCTCTCTCCTCCTTCCTATCTCCTCCCCCCTCTCTCTTCCTCCCTCTCTCTTCCCCCCTGTCTCCTCTTCCCTCTCTCCTCCTCCTTCTTTCCTCCCTCTTGTCTCCTCTTCCCTCTCTCCTCCTCCCTCTCTCCTCTTCCCTCTCTCCTCCTCACTCTCTCCTCCTTCTTCCTGTACCTCCTTATTTTCCAGCATCTTGACCCGTTGCCATGCAGGTAACACCCTGCAACATATTCACTACTTCCTCTTCTTCCCTTCCTCCTCCCTTCTTTCTTCGTCTCCTGGCACCTGGCCAGGCATAGTTTCATGGATGGGTAGAGGGGGGGACCTGCTTCCTTGGTGCCAAATATGGAATGAAGTCAGGTTGCGGTGCAGCGGGCTGAATAAGGAATAGCATCCTCTTCCTGCTCTGTTATCCCTCTGGACCAGATCCTGCTGTCCCAGGCTGGGGGGAAGGTGTGTGTGTGTGTGTATGTGAGTGTGTATGTGAGTGTGTGTGTTTGTGTATGTGTGTGTGTGTGTGTGTGTGTGTGTGTGTGTGTGTGTGTGTGTGTGTGTGTGTGTGTGTGTGTGTGTGTGTGTGTGTGTGTGTGTGTGCGCGTGTGTGCGTGTGTGTGTGGGGTAGAAGTTGGGGTGCAGGTGGTACACCACTAACAGCAAAGAGGGTGGCTTAAAGACTCAGAGACCGCCGATCAGCAGAGGAGCCCAAACCACGACTCTCCTGTCTCCTTAAAGGGGGGATATTATGCATCCAGGTGTGAGTGTGATTAGCCATTACATTACTTTCCCTGTGTTTCAGTGGGAGGCTCCATCTAGATGCATGCTTGATAGATCAGTCTACCCAGTGGACCTGAACAAATGTTGCTCATCTATCCATCATACATCTAGGTGGACGCATCCATTATTCCCTAAGGCACAGGTAAGGGCAGACTTTCTAAACTGACGCATGTGTCGTTGCTGGTTTGCAACTGGCGCAGAGTGTTCTTTTCCCTCCACCGCCATGCGCCTGTAAATTAGGGAATGTTCTTGAGCCCCAAAGGGGGCTCGGCAAAAGGAGGAGGCGTGTTCTGGCGCAAACTTTCCCTGGTGCTATTTTGCAGTTTCAGAAAACAATTGCGCCACAAACCAGGAAATACCTGGTTTAAAGTCAGTGGCGCGTTGTTCAGATGCTATTTTAAGGGTGCATGCAAAATGTTGCTTGTGCACCTCACGCATTCACTTTCCTTCTCTCATCTACCTAGCCATACATTTTTGGTTAATTATTTGGGAAAGAACAGCTGATACAGTGGTAATAAGTTGTACTTTTAAACCAATGCATCTGCAAACACCGTACAGCAAACACATATTTTCTTGACACAGACATCGTGTACAAGCCCGTAACTTTTAGGATTGATGAGTATATGATCGTGAGAAAACATTGTATTACCGCGAGTGAGTGTTACAAAAGAATGAATGAATGCGGGTGTGTGTATGTGTAAAATAATGAATGAATGCGGGCGCGCGTGTGTGCGTCCATCTGTTTAAATGCACACAAACTAAACACGCAACGCATAATACAGTCCATGGCAATGTATATTAACGGGGGGACACATGCATATTATGAACACAAGTTGATAACAATAATGCATACAATACTGGTAAGAAACTTGATGTTTGTTAATGTATTGCGTATATCATTAAATAGAACCACAGTTACTGCATATTATTAGTGTGTTAAGTTTCTTTTGCCGAAATGTATTTGTGGACTTTGAAGTTGTGGAGGAAAACGCTATTCCATTTGTGAATAAGGCCATATTGTTTGGCCATAAACTGAGCCATTTGAAGTTTGAAATTCATGTGGTCATGCATCTGTCTCATCGGAGACTGCAAACGCGTCAAAATATCAACTCGTCAGATTAAAATGCGCCAATGGCTCTTAAAGGGGATGGGAGATGGCACTCTCATTATTGCACGTTACGCCCAAACCACACCTACGGGTAATTAGGCTAGTTCAGACCAACCCTTTTTAGATTTGCGCCGGGCGCAAGAGTAATTTATGCGCCGGTAAAACAACAACATCGGCATAGAACCGCCCACAAAGCTACTGCCGCTTGGCGCTTCTCACTTACATTTCAGACCGTTAAAATAGGGCCCTTGGTGGCATGATATCACCCATTTAAAGGACATATAGCACAACACATGTTGGTCCTGACTGGCAACTTGTTACCTCACTGTTGACATACTGTTTCGTCTCTGTCTCTGTGTCTCTATGTCTGTGTCTCTGTCTCTGTGTCTCAGTGTCTCTTTGTCTCTGTGTCTCTGTGTCTCAGTGTCTCTCTGTCTCTGTATCTGTGTCTCTGTATCTATGTGCTTGTGTGTCTCATTGTCTCAGTTTCACTGTGTCTCTGTGTCTCTCTGTCTCGGTTTCTCTCTGTCTCTGTGGCTATCTGTCTCTTTGTCTCCGTGTCTCTGTGTCTCTGTGTCTCTGAGTCGTGGGCAAAAACAGGACAAATAAAGCAGTGTAGTCTTTGAAATCTTTGGCTTTGTCTTCTAAATGCCTGAATGGAAATGGACTTCTTCTTGGTATCAACATAGCAGTGATGCTGTGTGTTCCCCCCTCTAGACACATAGGGTCCTGGGACATGACCCCCTCATGGCTCTGCTGGACGGGCCCCTCATAGATCCACATCATCAGGATCATCAGGATCACCAGCCAGGCCTTTCCTGTGCTCCGTGTTTTGGTCCTGCTCGGTCGTCACCATGGTGATGCATGGTCTGCTAACACTAGAACCAAACATCTTCAAAATGGTGTGCAGTATGGTGTATGGATGAAGAGCTTGATCTCATAAACTCATTCTGAGGTTGTCTTAATGTTGGCATCTGCACATTAATTCATGAAATCAAATAGAATTGGAATCAAATTCAAATATTTGAATCCAAAAAAAAAATGTATTCAAGCGTGACCAATGGCAACAACCGTTTGTGTAGCAATAGGTGTTCTTGTCCTTTTTCTGTTTTCTTCTGAATCAAATGGAAGTCATTACGACCGTGAGAGTGACGGACCCTTAGAGAAACATCGCCACTTCTCTGTTCTCCTTCATTCCCTTCAGTCACTGAGCTGGCGTCCCGTCATTCGCTCAAGGAAGAGTTTGGAATTTAAAGTCCCTTATAATTGGGGCTATATTCCCCCTGTCTGCCAGGCGCTGGGGCTGGTGCTTATCAGCAAGAGGTAGGAATTAAGACCACATAGGGAACTAAATAAAAAAATGTTAAGGCTCAGAGACTTAAGTAGAAAATTGGCTTAGCATGCAGATAGAAGAGTCAACAATAGGAACATATACCGCAGCTCTGGTGTGATTGAAGTCCCTGTCTTCCTGATGAACAAAGTGTTTGATTTTGGCCACGGCTCTTACATAAACTGCTAACTTCATTTCACACCTCGGATCTGAGGGTGACAACAAACACTTTAATTAGAGGAAGAGACGGGGGTTGGGTGTGAGTGTGTGTGTGCGTTACTTTAATGTTTCTGAAGTGAAGAAGAGAGTGATAGACGGTAACAAATCCCTCCGCCCGATCCAGACAGCTGAGACAACATGCAGCCAAAATGGCCAGAAATATTAATTCCCCCCTCATGCTGCCATCATATCTCCTCCTCTCCGGTATAGTTCACTTATTCTGCAGCTTAGAATTGTGAATATTTTTGCATATCTTAAAGGGAGAGCGATATCTCGTCCAAACGTACGCATACATTTAGTATGCATCTAAGGTGGATGAGGGTTATGAGATGGAAGGGTGTGTGTGTGCATTTGCGTGTGTGTGTGTGTGTGTGTGTGTGTGTGTGTGTGTGTGTGTGTGTGTGTGTGTGTGTGTGTGCGTGTATGCCTGAGTGTGTGCATGTATGCCTCTGTGTGTGTGTGTGCACGTGTGTGCGTGTGCATGTGTGTGTATGCATGTTTGTACGTGTCTTTGTGTGTGTCACTGTTACTGTAGATTGGCCCTAAATAAGTCTGCTTCCGTTGGTAGGATTTGGTTTCTGTGTCTTTATGTTGGAAGAGAAGTCAGAGGTTACCTAAGCCCACCCTACCCCCTCTCTAGTTTTGGAGGATCACCCTACCTGCCCCTACCTCCTCCTACCGCCGCCTACCTCCCCCTACCACCCCCTACCTATCACATCCCGCCCTCTTCATTGATTACTTCACTCCCTGTCCTTGGGTTTCCTGATTGTACTCCCTCACCTTGATTGTCTTCACCTGGTCTTTGTTACAAGCGTTTCCTGAGAGATATTCACGGTTCCGGGTTGTGTTTTCTGCCTGTTTACTCCCGATTACGCCATCATCTTATCCCTTCTGCATTGTTTGCCTGATCTCAAACTGACTAACCTGTGTACCGACCCATATATATACAAGTGGTAGGCCGTTATCGGCGTTAACGGCTGCGTTAACGCGAAACTTTTATCGCGCGATAAAAAAAATATCGCCGTTAATCTACTTTCAAACACTTCCTTGTCCGGACCCATCACGTGACTGAACTAACCAATCAGAAGCTAGAATTTTGGGGTGCATTCACACTAGGCCATCTGGCCGTGGTCGTGGCCGTTTTCACACCTAACCGGGCTCAAATCTGCCAGTGTGAGTGTGGCCAGTCTGGCCAGGCCAGGCCAATTTGGCCACTTGGGAGAGGTGTGCTGCTACGGTCCGGGCCGCTACGGTACAGATGCTAATGAGCCGACACGCGCACACGCACGGCTACGCAACCTGAGCTGGATGACGTATAGTCCATGCGACGACCACAGACATAATAACGGCGACGAGCCTTCTTTCCCATTAAACGGTAAACATATATCCAAATAAGCAACAGACTCAGCAAAATGCGAAGTGTGTTCTCTGTGTTGTTGTCCATTGTTGTTAAAACTCTGACTGACGGAAGACTTTATTATGGTCCATGCAGCGGACGCTTGGTAATGACGTATTACTTACGACGTGATGACGTATGTACAAGAGCCTTCCGTGGCCAGGCCACAGCTGCGACGGCCAACGGCCACGGCTAGATGGCCTAGTGTGAGTGCAGGCCAGAGAACAATGGGGCCATTTGAGCACGGTTAGGTGTGAAAACGGCCACACTGCCACTGGCAGACTTGTTCTCTGGCCTGCACTCACACTAGGCCATCTGGCCGTGGCCGTTGGCCGTCGCAGCTGTGGCCTGGCCACGGAAGGCTCTTGTACATACGTCATCACGTCGTAACACGTCATCACCAAGCGTCCGCTGCATGGACCATAATAAAGTCTGCCGCCGGAGTTTTAACAACAATGGATAACAACACAGAGAACACACCAACAGTTGAACCGCTTGACGCGATGTTTACCGTTTAATGGGAAAGAAGGCTCGTCGCCTTTATTATGTCCGTGGTCGTCGCATTGACTATACGTCATCCAGCTCAGGTTGCGTAGCCGTGCGTGTCCGTGCGTGTCCGTGCGTGTGTCGGCTCATTAGCATCTGTACCGTAGCGGCCCGTGCCGTAGCAGCACACCTCTCCCAAGTGGCCAAATTGGCCCGGCCTGGCCAGACTGGCCACACTCACACTGGCAGATTTGAGCACGGTTAGGTGCTAAAACGGCCACGGCCACGGCCAGATGGCCTAGTGTGAGTGCACCCTTAGACTGAGGTAAACGTGAGGGAATCAGAGAGGCAGATTCAACAGAATATCCTGACTGTGTTAAATATGTAAACATGTAAATATGTAATAATTGTGTAACATAAATATGAAAATGATTAAATTGTAAGTACATTTCTAGCAAATTAACTCCAACTTTCAAATATTTAACTTCTAAACCTTACATTATTATGGATTATTACACGGCTCTTCTCAATGCTGTAGACTGCTCTATTCACTTGCATGGGCCTTCCCAACGTTCAGCTGTCAATTATTTTTGTTTATGCTCCGTTCACTTGCATGGGCACTTCACAACTTCCGGCGGTGAATTATATTTGATAAATCACCATTGCCCAGTATAATTGACCGCTGTCAAGGTAAACGAACAGATTTTTTGCCGTTTGCCATTTTAATCTAGATTGATCTAGATTTATTTTGGAATTAATCTAGATTAATCGAGATTAAAAAAAAAAATCTATGCCCACCACTAATACATATATATTAATATAAATATATTAATATAAATATTTAATATATGCTACATGTGAACCTCCTAAAATGGCTCAATTTGATTGGTTCGCTATCTCTGGAATTAGGCAATACCTCCAATATCCCAACTCGGGATATCGTTTTCATCGCAAAAAGTCCCGCTTTGTTTGCTAATAAAAACAAATAATTCCCGGCAAAAAGTGTTATCTTGTTTATTTTTGTGTGTTCACGTGTAGTATATACTAAAACAATTATTCATCTTAGGCTCCGTGAATAGTGGGGAATAGTCCCCACTATTCACTTCGCCTTCAGCAGTAATTGTTAAATATATACAGTATGTATTTATATCTCTCTCTCTCTTCTAGTGAAGACCCTTACTTACTTACTTAGTTACTACCCAGACCTTGGCCTCCAAGTCGTGCCATTGAGTCATATTGTCCCTGTGGTTCACCCAGCCCTCAACCCACCACCTCCTCCGCCCACCATCACTATCACTAGTGGTGGTGGTGGAGGTGGTAGTGGAGGTGGAGTGAGGGGTGAGGGGTGAGGGGGTGAGGGGGAGAGGGGGTGAGGGGGTGAGGGGGACACTGTGAGGGGTGAGGGGGTGAGGCGGTCACTGTGGGGGGTGAGGGGGTGAGGGGGGACACTGTGAGGGGGTGAGGGGGTCACTGTGAGGGGTGAGGGGGTGAGGGGGGACACTGTGAGGGGGTGAGGGGGGACACTGTGAGGGGGTGAGGGGGTCACTCTGAGGGGTGAGGGGGTGAGGGGGGACACTGGGGGACACTGTGAGGGGGTGAGGGGGTCACTGTGAGGGGTGAGGGGGTGAGGGGGGACACTGGGGGACACTGTGAGGGGGTGAGGGGGTCACTGTGAGGGGTGAGGGGGTGAGGGGGGACACTGGGGGACACTGTGAGGGGGTGAGGGGGGACACTGTGAGGGGTAAGAGGGTGAGGGGGGACACTGTGAGGGGGTGAGGGGGGACACTGTGAGGGGGTGAGGGGGGACACTGTGAGGGGGTGAGGGGGGACACTGTGAGGGGGTAAGGGGGGACACTGTGAGGGGGGACACTGTGAGGGGTGAGGGGGGACACTGTGAGGGGTGAGGGGGTGAGGGGGGACACTGGGGGACACTGTGAGGGGGTGAGGGGGACACTGTGAGGGGGTGAGGGGGGACACTGTGAGGGGGTGAGGGGGACACTGTGAGGGGTGAGGGGGTGAGGAGATCACTGTGAGGGGATGAGGGGGACACTGTGAGGGGTGAGGGGGACACTGTGAGGGGGTGAGGGGGACACTGTGAGGGGTGAGGGGGACACTGTGAGGGGTGAGGGGATGAGGGGATCACTGTGAGGGGTGAGGGGTGTGGTGGACACTGTGAGGGGGTGAGGGGGTGAGGAGCGAGGGGGAGCTTTATGTATTCATTAGGATCAGTATCGGGATTAAGCCCTATCCCTTCATCCCCGTCCTCCATCACCCGGATTCACTCCCCCCTTCCTACCCTCTTTCATCCAACCATCTGTCCTCGTTCAAAGGGTTCAGTTCTTCACCTGATGGCTGTACGGTATGTGTGTGTGTGTGTGTGTGTGTGTGTGTGTGTGTGTGTGTGTGTGTGTGTGTGTGTGTGTGTGTGTGTGTGTGTGTGTGTGTGTGTGTGTGTGTGTGTGTGTGTGTGTGTGTGTGTGTGAGGGCAAAGATAGTTATAAAAAAGTAATAATAATAAAGCTATTGATAACAACTCCTGCAGTCCCGCCAGTGTTGGGAGTAACGCGTTATAAAACTAATGCATTACTGTAATGCAATACTTTTTGCTGTAAGGCGGTATTGTAAGGCATTACAAAAATATTAAAAAGGTAATATTTTACTAGGTAAAAATCTCAGTCAGGGGCGTTACAATACATTTTAAACCCGAAATGAACATGCGTTGTTTTTATGCAAATTCGCCAACACCGCTTGATTCGCAGAGGAGAAATCTGCGCAAATGTTCCTTGCTCTTACTGTTTGAGGAGAAGATCACGGCAGCAGCAGAGTCCAGGGGGGCTGGTTGTAGTCTTTTCGCTCTGTTCTCCGTATCAAAAGTAGGGCTAGAACGGAGCGAAAAGACTACAACCAGCCTGCTTTTCCGTTACCGGTCAAGGAGCAATAAGTCTTCCAATCGAAATCAATGGATTTACAAAATGCCAAATAAAACAAGACAGAAAATGTATTTCGCTACGATACTTGATTTGGAACATCAACGAACACTACTAACCACTCGATGAGTTTCGCATTTCTGAAAACGAACGTTTAGGGTTGTTTTATGGACAGTTTTGTGAATACCTAGAGCCAGCCATTGTGAAGCAGGCAGGGGCAGGCAGATTAGAAATGAGCCAAATATCCGAGACTCTCGAGGGGTTTCTAACCCCTCTACCGTCTCAGCTACTTTTTACTGTCTATGCGGCTGCGCAGTGGAACAGTGATAATACAGCACGGTTCGGTCTTGCACACGCCCGGACTCCGTTTACATCAGCCATCGTCATGATCTCTATAGTAACACTGATAAACATAACCCGATTTCACAGGTTAACAGTTCAATAACCAACACAACACAATCAAACATGGCCGATAGCAAGAAAAAAAAATATATTTTTTTGTTTCAAAGCCCTTTTTCCTCCTTCCTCTAGCTGTTACTCAGTTCCAGCGGCTCTGAGCGTAGTCTCCACGAAAAGGCCGTTGCATTTCACATACAGGCCTAATTAGGCCTCTGCGCGTGATCTGTTTTCGCGGTGTCCGCGTATCCCGGGCCGCTGTGCCATTCCCGGGCCATTCATTAATTCGTTCACGGGGCACGGCGGGAGACGAGGGAGTGGTCACGGTGCCCAAGGTCACGGTGCCTTGGCCGCGGGGCGCTGTGGCTGGGGTACGACGGGAGACGTGGCGGCCGGGAGTCGTGGGAGTGCTCCCACCGCGGTCACGGTGAATGAATGTTCAATCCAACCTCTCTCTCTCTCTCTCTCTCTCTCTCTCTCCCTCCCCCCCCCCCCCCCCCCCCCCCCCCCCCGTCGCGCTGGAAGTTGAATTGGGTTTATTACAATGATGGACAGTGCTTTTAGCCAATCAAAGGTGAGACATTTGCATGTCATGAATATTCATTAATATTTTCAAATATTTTTAGCAATATTCATTGCTATTAGCGACCAAGGCAAAATCAAAAACGATGCATTGACAACTTTAAGAAATATAACACGAGTGTGAGTGTGGTTGTTAGTTTATTTTTATTTTTTTATTGGCGGGGGGGGGGGGGGGGGGGGGCTTATCCCTTTCAAAAAAAATTTGAAAGGGATAAGCTGAGGAAGCTGACAAGTGACCAATGTTTTTTGTTTAAAAATGTTTTGAATTAAATGCAAACCCCAGTGAATCATTTGCTCTTGTTTCTCTGTTTTGAGATTCACACAGACTTAGCAGTCTTGTTTAAATGTGACAAATTGAGTTGATAAACTGAACTTGGAAATTGTTTTAAGTTGATATAGATGTTATCCCCGCTAATTTTATTAATCTAAATAAGTAAATATTAGCAGGTTCTCAATAGTAGGCTATTTCAATTTAGGGAGGGCATGAAAAAATGTCTCTCATTTTCTGGGAATGACAGAAAATAATTGAGAACCACTGGTCTAGAACATGTTGTACTTGTTGATTAGCTCACGTTGTTATGGCAATGAAAACGCCCACAGCTGATAAAATA